>NC_045959.1:108515041-108552541 GCF_010909765.2 Amblyraja radiata | reverse complement strand
TTCTCCGCGTACTCGAGGCCTCAGTTAGGGCGCGGCGGTATTTTCAATATGTTATAAAATGCCCGCGAGTAAAAAAAGGTCGCCATTAAAAAAAAATCGATACTTTTTTTACTCGTAGGTTTAGTCGTAGTAGGTCGCAGTAGGTCGGCATGTTAGCCGTAGGTAATCGAGGGTAGTCGAAGGTAGTCATAGATAGTTTTCATCATAGTCGAAGGGAGGTCGAAGGAGATCGAAGGAGGTCGTCTTCACTCTCCACTATTCGGTGTCCAATTTTCCTGAAGTTAGTCGTAGCTAGTCGAAGCTGGTCTTCAACAGTCGAAGGAGGTCGAAGGAGGTCTTCTACATAGTTGAAGGAGGTCTTCAACATGTCATTTTTTCAAATTCTTCTAAACTCGCCAATTAGGTCGCCCAAGTGAGACAGCCCCTTTAGGTGTAGAAAGGCAATGCAGATGCTGGTCTACATCGAATATAGACACAAAATCCTGGAGTAACTCAGCGGGACAGGCAGCATCTCTGGAGAGAAGGGATGGGTGATGTTTCAGGTTGAGATATTTCGGCAGACTGAAGAAGGGTCTCGTCCCAAAATGTCACCCATTACTTCTCTCCAGAGATGCTGCCTGTCCTGCTGAGTTACTCCAGCATGTTGTGTCTATCTTTGGTTACATTTGGGAATCTTTGCACTGCCGACATCTGCAGAGACTTTCAAATTAGTGTGTTTAAATTTCTTCAGGCTGCCAATATGGATTTATCATCAAAAATTGGGACGACAGATGGCACAATGGGCTAAGTGTTCGGCTGGCAACCGGAAGGTAGCCGGTTCGAATCCCGCTTGGAGTGCATACTGTCGTTGTGTCCTTGGGCAAGACACTTCACCCACCTTTGCCTGTGTGTGAATGTGTGTGAATGTGTGTGAGTGACTGGTGGTGGTCGGAGGGGCCGTAGGCGCAGATTGGCAGCCACGCTTCCGTCAGTCTGCCCCAGGGCAGCTGTGGCTACAGAAGTAGCTTACCACCACCGAGTGTGACTAAGGAGTGAATGAATAATGCGATGTAAAGTGCCTTGAGTATTAGAAAGGCGCTATATACATCCCATCCATTATCAAAGGGATCCACAGCAATCCCTGCCTCAAAATGGGAGCCAGCTTCATCAGAGACCCACACCACGTTGGCCATGCTCTCAATTCACTCCTGCCTTCGGGAAGAAGTATAGGAGATTCTGTACTGTACTGTAGGCGGAGGCACAGTGGCGCAGCCTTACATAGCAAGAGACCCGAGTTCAATCCCGACTATGGGTGCTATCCGTATGGAGTTTGTCCGCTTCCCCCTGTGACCGCATGGGTTTTCTCTGGGTGCTCCGGTTTCCTCCCACTCTCCAAAGACGTACAGGTTTGTAGGTTGATTGGCTTTGGTAAAATTTGTAAATTGTCTCTAATGTGTAGAATAGTGCTAGTGTACGGCATTGTGCTGCAGCAATAGAGTTGCTGCCTTACAGCGTTCACGACACCGGAGTCCCGGGTTCGATCCTGACTACTGGTGCTGTCTGTATGGAGTTTCTACGTTCTCCCCGTGACCTGCGTGGGTTTTCTCCGAGATCTTCGGTTTCCTCCCACACTCCAAATACGTAGAGGTTTGTAGGTTAATTGTCTTGGTGTAAATGTAAAATTGTTCCTAGTGAGTGCTAATGAGCAGGGATCATCGCGCAGCGCAGACTCGATGGGCCGAAGGGCCAGTTACCGCGCTGTATCTCTAAAACTAAACTAAACTAAAGATGATCGTTGGTCGGTGTGGTCTCGGTCGACCAAAGGGCTTGTTTCTGCTCTGTATCTTTAAAGGCTAAAGTCTCTAGAGAGAACTGTAATATCCAGGTTCAGGAGCAGCTTCTTGTCAACAACCACCAGGCTATTAAACACTACAATCTCCAATTAAGCTCCGAACTACTTAGACGTGGGGGCATTGTATTTGTCTTTGCACTATTATTATTTCTTTGTTTTTTTTGTGTATTGAACCTCTTTTTGTGGTTTATTGTGGTGTTTACAGAGTATTATGTTTACATATCCGTGTGAAAGATTGGTTGTAAAAATGTCATTGTTCCGTTTCGTGACATATGACAATGAAACACTCTTGACTCTTGTATAAGCTCAGAAACTTGGAAATATACATTTGAGCTTAAAGGACACAAAATGCTGGAGTAACTCGGCAGATCAAGCAGCATCTCTGGAGAACATGGATAGGTGATGTTTCGGGTTGAAATGTCACTAATAAATGTTCGCCAGGAGATGCTGCCTGACCTGCTGAGTTACTCCAGCATTCTGTGTCCTTTTGTGCATTAACCAGCATCTGCAGTTCTTTGCTTCAACATTTAGTCCAGTTTAGTTTAGTTTAGTTTAGTTTAGAGATACAGAGCAGAAACAGGCCCTTCGGCCCAACGAGTCCGCACCGACCAGTGATCCCTGTACATTAACACTATCCTACACACACTAGGGACAATTTACATTTATAACAAGCCAATTTACCTACAAACCTGTATGTCTTTGGAGTGTGGGAGGTCACGGGGGGAACATACAAACTCCGTACAGACAGCACCCGTGGCCGGGATCGAACCACGGACCCGGCGACCTGACGCTGTAAGGCAGCAACTCTACCGCTACGCCACCGTACCGCCTTAATTTGACCTTATTAGTTTACAAGCCAACTGAATTTTCTCAACAAACATTCATAGTTATGGTATGTGGAAAGGAACTGCAAATACATTTATAACCATATAACCATATAACCATATAACAATTTCAGCACGGAAACAGGCCATCTCGACCCTTCTAGTCCGTGCCGAACACATAATCTCCCCTAGTCCCATATACCTGCGCTCAGACCATAACCCTCCATTCCTTTCCCATCCATATAACTATCCAATTTATTTTTAAATGATAAAAACGAACCTGCCTCCACCACCTTCACTGGAAGCTCATTCCACACAGCTACCACTCTCTGAGTAAAGAAGTTCCCCCTCATGTTACCCCTAAACTTCAGTCCCTTAATTCTCAAGTCATGTCCCCTTGTTTGAATCTTCCCTACTCTCAGTGGGAAAAGCTTTTCCACGTCAACTCTGTCTATCCCTCTCATCATTTAAAAAACCTCTATCAAGTCCCCCCTTAACCTTCTGCGCTCCAAAGAATAAAGCCCTAACTTGTTCAACCTTTCTCTGTAACTTAGTTGCTGAAACCCAGGCAACATTCTAGTAAAATTTATACAGAAGATAGACACAAAGTGCTGGAGTAACTCAGTGGGTCAGGCAGCATCTCCGGAGATAAAGGATGCTTTTCTCCAGAGATGCTGCCTGACTCACTGAGTTACTCCAGCACTTTGTGTCTATCATGATTATAGTATTTTCTCCTTTCAAGGTATACCCTTAAATTCTTAAGGGGTTGGACAGGCTAGATGCAGGAAGATTGTTCCGGATGTTGGGGAAGTCCAGAACAAGGATGAGGATAGTGGACCGAGATGAGAAAAACATTTTTCACACAGAGAGTGGTGAATCTGTGGAACTCTCTGCCACAGAAGGTAGTTGAGGCCAGTTCATTGGCTATATTTAAGAGGGAGTTAGATGTGGCCCTTGTGGCTAAAGGATTCAGGGGGTATGGAGAGAAGACAGGTACGGGATACTGAGGTGGATGATCAGCCATGATCATATTGAATGGCGGTGCAGGCTCGAAGGGCCAAATGGCCTACTCCTGCACCTATTTTCTATGTTTTTATGTTTCTATACCATTATCCTTAGCCATAATACTGCAAATCTGTGGAATTCTTTGCCACAAAAGACTGTGGAGGGCAAGTCTATGGATGTTTTTAAGGCAGAGATAAATAGATTCTTGATTAGTACAGGTGTCAGAGGTGATGGGGAGAAGGCAGGGGAATAGGGTTGGGAGAAAGAGATAGATCAGCCATGATTGAATGGCATAGTAGACTTGATGGGCCAAATAGCCTAATTCTACACCTATCACTTATGAGCTTATGACCTTAGCCATAATCTTAGTTACATCTAACTTCTCAAAATGTTTAGCCACTATTCCAATAATGTCACCACAACAGATGTTAGAGTAGCAGGTTTATAATCTTCTCATCTCTTTTTAATTTAAGCAGTTAAATGACAACACCCAATTGTAATTGATTTATAAATAAACCAATTAAGATGGATGGAATGAACTTGCGTAGTTGATTGAACAATAAAAAGTGATGCAAGGAGACATAACCTTGTGTAAATATGTAGGAGGATAAAAATCTATCCCACAAAGGTGATATGAGATTGTACAAATTTCCTCAGAGGTTTGTATAGGCATCAGATGAGGAAAGATAACCACAGTATTTTGAAACGGAAATGATTCAAGGTTTCTGGTCACCCGAATACCCACTTTGTTGCAAACATAGCAACAGAGATGCTGAACATGACACCACAAAGGACACTCCAAAGACGTACATGTTTTGTAGGTTAATTGACTTGGTAAATGGAAAAATGGTGACGTGGGATTTTGTTGATTCGCGATCACGGGGATCGCTGGTCGTCGCGGACCCGGTGGGCCGAAGGGCCTGTTTCCGTGCTGTATCTCTAAACTAAACTAAACTAAACTATACCAAACAAAGAACTGCAGATGCCGGTTAATACACAAAAGGACACAAAGCGATGGAGTAACTCAGCAGGTCGGGCGGCATCTCTGGAGAACATGGAGCGGTGACATTTTGAGTTGAGACCTTTCTTCAGGAATTATTCAGTCTGAAGAAGGGTCTCAACCCAAAATGTCACCAATCCATGTTCTCCAGAGATGCTGCCTGACTTGTTGAATCACTCCAGCACTTTGTGTCCTTTTGTATATTAACCAGCATCTGCGGCCCCTTGTTTCGAACAGAAATAGCTCACAGACAAGCCGTCCCACAGGACATTTTTATGAGTAAGGTACTGACAATTCATAATGGAAATAGATAACACTGTAAATACATGCCTGGACCAGAATAAATGGGTTCATCATTTTAAAGTGCTCATATTTCATTGAATTATGTGACAATATACTTTCAGACCAGAAATGATTCCAACAGAATCAATATAAATCTGTAGGCCCCAAAATTGTGCATAAACTTCATTTTACTTCATTCAGTTTCAACTGCCAGAAAAAAAAGGTGGCTAAAATACAATGCATTAATACGATATGAGGTAGTCATAGTCGCTACCTCAAAAAGGCTGGCAGCATCATCAAGGACCCACACCATGCTGGCCACACACTCATCTCCCAGCTGCCTTCAGGTAGAAGGTACAGGAGCCTGAAGACTGCAACGTCCAGGTTCAGAAATAGCTGCTTCCCCAATGCCATCAGGCTATTAAACTCAACTGAGACAAATCTCTGAACATTAATAGACCATTATCTGTTTATTTGCACTTTATCTGTTTATTTATTGATGTGTGTATATATTTATATAATGGTATATGGACTCACTGATATGTTCTGTACTCATGCCTATTATATTCTGTTGTGCTGAAGCAAAGCAAGAATTTCATTGTCCTATCTGGGACACATGACAATAAACTCTCTTAACTTGACTTGAAATGAAAGTTGCTTTACGTATGTTTAGATAAGGTGGCATCATGATTATGTTACTAGTATATAAGAAGGCAGCCTGAATGATGCAAGGATAAGAGTTTAAATCCCAGTAGATTCATATAGTAGTACACTGCATGGAAACAGGCCCTTTGGCTCAACCTGTCCATGCAATGACAATAAAAATATATTATTATTATATTATTATTATGTCCCATCTAAGCTAATCTCACCTGCCTTTGGCCCATATGCTTCTCAACCTATTGGAGGTACAGTGGCGCAGTGGTAGAGTTGCTGCCTTACAGCGCCAGAGACCCGGGGTTAATCCTGACTGTGGGAGCTGTCTGTATGGAGTTTGTACGTTCTCCCTGTGAAGCCATCTCTTGTCTTATTCAGCAACCACCTGACAATTCCCTTTCAACCAATTCCTTAGAATCTTCTGTCAGTGTCCCAGAATCTTCTCACAGTAGTCACCTTGGTAATTTTACTCTATAGTTTTAGTTTAATTTAGAGGTAAATCGTGGAAACAGGCTGTTCAGCCCATCGAGTCTGCACCGACCACCTGTACAATAGTACTATCCCACACACTAAGGTCAACTTACAGAGACCAATTAATCTACAAATCTATAGGTCTTTGGAGTGTGGGATGAAACCAGAACATCCGGAGAAAACCTACACGGTCACGGGAAGAATGTACAAACTCTGTACCGACAGCACCCGTAGTCAGGATCGAACCGGGATCTCTGGCGCTGTAAGGTAGCAACTCTACCGCTGCGCCACTGTGCTGCCCTAAAATTGTTCACCGCTCCAAAAATATTGAGGCAGTCCATACTCCCTCACAGCAAAACCTGGTTAACGTACAGGAAGGGTCTACAAATTGCCAGCAATAGTTGTGTCGGGCAAGTGGAAAGACAGTGGCCATCAATAAAGAGACAAACAAATCTTCGTGATAGTCAAAGATTAGATTAGATTAGATTAAACTTTATTAATCCCCTTATTCAGGGGAAATTCTGATGTCCTTGCAGCACACTAATATAAATACAACATAGCATTCAAAAAGAAATTCAACACAAAAACATCCCCCCACAGTGATTCCCACTGTGGGGGAAGGCACACAGTCCAGTCCCCTTCCTCTTGTCCACCCAAAGTCGGGCCTATTGAGGCCTCCACAGTCGCCGCCACGGCGCCCGATGTTCTCGCCGGGTGATGGTGCTCCGGCGTCGGGAGAACCCCCAGCGGCTTGGGGTGCCAGGAACGGCCGCCTTCCCACCGGAGACAAGCCGAACGGAGCTCCACACACTGGCGATCTCGGCAAGAGATCCCAGGCTCCGGGATGTAACGTTCAGCGCCGCAGCTGGCCGCTCCACAGAATCGCGGCTCCACGATGTTCTCATCTGCGGTCCCAGCATACTGGAGTTCCAGCGCGGCGACCCAGGAAAGGCATCGCCCGCTCCACAATAGCGCTCCAGCGCTGCGCCGC
Organism: Amblyraja radiata; assembly: GCF_010909765.2. Lineage (NCBI taxonomy): Eukaryota > Metazoa > Chordata > Chondrichthyes > Rajiformes > Rajidae > Amblyraja > Amblyraja radiata. Next base: position 108,545,480 of record NC_045959.1, on the reverse strand, counting down.
CGCCAAACCCGATGTTCTGCGCCGCCGCCAAAGCCGATGTTCTGGCCAGGTCCCCTCAGGGAAACGTCGCTCCAGGACCCGCTGGTAGGCCGCAAGGACAGGTCGAAGTCGCTGCTCGCAGGAAGGCAACCCCTCCGACCAGGTAGGGACTCGAAAAGCAGTTTCCCCCTTCCCCCCCACCACCCCCCACACATAAAAAGATTAGGCCCCCTGACTACACACTCAACGTACTAAAAATAATAAAAAAGAAGGGAAATAAACGGACAGCTGCAGGACAGGCAACCGTTCAGGACAGCGCCTCCTCCGGAATGGAGGATGTTTCCAACAACAAAGCTATTACTGTCTCTACATTTAACTGGACATGCCACATTTATTATTAATGTTTAATGTTTTATGTGTCATTCCTAACTGTCACTGTATATCACGTTGTCACTTGCGGACGGAGCACCTCATACCTCATTAAAAGCTGCGTGGGAGGGTGAGCTGAATACGAAACTAACAGACCAGCAATGGGACTCTGCCTTGGATTTGATCCATTCTTCCTCCATATGTGCCCGTCATGGCCTAATCCAATGCAAAGTCCTTCACAAAGTCCACTGCACAAATGCAAGATTATCTAGAATATACCCCGCTGTTAAAGACACCTGCAACAGATGCAATCAATCTCCTGCCAACCATAGTCATATGTTTTGGTCTTGCCCTAAGCTAGCAACCTTTTGGAGGAGTGCTTTCGACGTGCTAAGCAGAGCCTATGGCCAGACTATTCCTCCAAACCCACTGTCAGCTATTTTTGGTATTCCCCCCAACACCAACCTCTCTGTTGCGTTGAAGTGGGTCCTGGCTTTTACAACCCTGTTAGCCCGGAGACTGATTTTGCTTAACTGGAGACTTACCTGTCCCCCGACACACGCCCGCTGGATCAAGGAGGTGCTCTACAACTTAAAGCTTGAAAAACTTAGGTTCTCTCTCAAAGGCTCTACCAAGACATTCCTAGATACATGGAACCCTTTCCTGGAACTTGTTAACTCTCTTAACTTGTTTCCGGACTTGGAAGAGGACTGAGTGCCCTCTATCACAGCTCTGTCTTATTGCAGCTGCTATCCCCTCAACCCCTCCCCACAATCTTATTTATTTATTTATTTAATTTTAAAAAAGTTTTTTTTTTGTTTTTTTAAATTTTATTTTTTTATTTTTATTTATTTATTTTTTTAATATATTTTTTTTTAAATCGTATTTGTGTTGATCTGTACGTATGTGAGTGTTGTTTGTCCCCGGGTGGCGAGGGTGGGTAAGGGTAAGGGTAAGGGTTTTGAGGGTCGTTTACATACTGTTGTACAATTATGTCCTGATTATCACTATCAGTTATCATTGTATGTATGCAAATTGCTGTTAAATTCAAAATTCAAATAAAAAGAGACAAACAAATCTTCTTGATAGTCAAAGATGTTTCCATCAACAAAGCTATTACTGTGTCTACATTTAACTGGACATGCCACATTTATTATTAATGTTTAATGTTTTATGTGTCATTCCTAACTGTCACTGTATATCACGTTGTCACTTGCGGGCGGAGCACCAAGGCGAAATTCCTTGTATGTGAATACTTGGCCAATAAACGTATTCATTCGGCTAGGAGGGTAAATGACAAAAAAGACACAAAGTGCTGGAATAACTCAACAGGTCAGGCAGCATCTCTGGAGAAGATGGATAGGTGATGTTTCGGGTCAAGACCCCTCTCCTGTTATTCCAGCAGTTTATGTATTTTTCATTTGTAAACCAGCATCTGCAGTTCTTTGTTTCTATTTCTGGAGAAAATCGCAAAACATTTGTGGTGAGTAACGTTTATCGATTTCCTAAAATTTAGTGCAAGTTTAGTTTACTTTAGAGATACAGTACGAAAACAGACGCTTCGGCCCACCGAGTCCGTGACGAGCAGAGATCCCCGCTACACCAGCACACACTACACACTCGGGACAATTTGCAATTTTTACCAAAGCCAATTAACCTTCAAACCTGTACGTCGTTGGAGTGTGGGAGGAAACCGGAGCATCCGGGGGAAGATCCACACGGTCACAGGGAGAATGTACAAACGCCGCTCAGCCAGCACACGCAGTCAGGATCAAACCCAGGTCTTTGGCTCTGTAAGGCAGTGACTCTACCGCTGCGCCACCGTGCCGCCCAGTCTTTCCATCATTGACAAGACAAGTTACAGAAGTGTGGAATGTTTTATTTCTGCCTGGATAAACACTGTTCTAACTATATTTTAAAAAACGTAACATTACACAGGAACTTCAGTCTACCTGATTGGCCCAGTGACTGGAGTGTGCATCTTCTGCAACATGCACTGCAACAACTTGCACTGAGCTGCCAACAGCTGCCTTACAGTGCTAGAGACCCGGGCTCGATCCTGACCATGGGTGCTATCTGTATGGAGTTTGTACGTTCTCTCTGTGACCGCGTGGGTTTTCTCTGAGTCCTCTGGTTTCCTCCCATGATACAAAGACGTGCAGGTTAAGTGGCTTCGGTAAAGATTATAAATTGTACCTAGTTTGTAGGATAGTGCTAGTGTTTGTAGGATAGTACTGGTGCTAGTGATTGATTGTTGGCATACTCAGTGGGCAGAAGGGCTTGTTTTCGCGTTGTATCTCTAAACTAAACTAAACTAAACTAAACTCACCAACTTGCTTGCAAGCTCCTATTAAACTGGCAACCTCAAATCAATTACAGCACAGGACCTCCTCTGCATCTCCTCCTATTTATATTTAAATATTATACTTGTTTGTCTAAATTATCATCGCTAATATTAATATTGATAAATAATCCACTTCTTCCTGCGTTTACACATAGCTATTATGGTTTGAGAATATTGGTCACAAGTTCATGCTTTGAGAATATATGTAAACGCATGGACTATCCCAACATTTGTGAATATGCAATGTATTTAATATATACACACTTCCACTGCATAATTCCATAATTATTAAAGGAATTACAGTTGAGTCAAATTTCTTGTGCCCAAATCTTCAAGTAATTCCAAGGTCGTAAACTAGGAATGGAGGAAGGAACAGCAACATCAGACATCACTTTCAGACTGGTTCTTTCAATAATGCAAATGCAATCAATGTAACATTAGTATAAAAATATATTTGCCACAATTTTCATTGACTTCATAAATTCGTTGACTTCATAAATTCAAGTCCGCATGTTTCCATTTATAAAGATATGCTGAAATCAATTTCCAGAGATAAGTGCTGGTTCAGGAATCATGGCTGAGACATTAAGCACTATATAGGAATATTCAGCGCCAACCAGCAAGTGTCGAAAAAATCAATTTTTAGTTCATATCTTGGACTCAGGTACCATTTAAAAATTGTAAATAGCGATTGACTAATCATTTGATGGCAGGTGCACGGATATATTTTTAGAAATCCTCAGCATAAGCATCCTGCATTTTGAAAATTCTGCTGCACTTGCATCTCATTACACCTAATGCAAAATCTGCACACTTCGTTTAGTTTAGTTTAGTTTAGAGAAACAGGCCCTTCGGCCCACCGAGTCCGCGCTGACCAGCGATCCCCGCACACTAGCACTATCCTACACACTGGGGACAATTTACAATTTTATCGAAGCCAATTAACCTACAAACCTGTTCGTCTTGGGAGTGTGGGAGGAAACCGGAGAAAACCCTCGCAGGTCATGGGGAGAACGTACAAACTCTGCACAGACAGCACCCGTAGTCAGGATCGAACCCGGGTCCCCGGCGCAGTAAGGCAGCAACTTTACCGCTGCACCACCGAGCCGCCCCTAACGCTCTCTTCAATGTCCTCTTCAATATATGAAGCCAAATGTTTTGTTGCATCCTTTTGAGGAACTACTTCATCTCCACTCTAGGCCTTCCCTGATTGGCATATATAAAGTCAGGAAATTGAGTTAAGGAAGATATGGACACAAGGAACTGCAGATGCTGGCTTGCAAAAAAAAACCCGCAGTGCTGGAGTAACTCCACGGTTAAGACAATTTCAAGGCTGGAAGACGTGGATACATTGCAGGTTGAGACCATTCTTCAGACTGAATTTCATTGAACAAAAATTGAATTTACATCGATTTTTTAACACATGGGAATGGTCTGAGTTGCTTCACAGAGCTTCACAAGACACCGTAAGGGCAACAAAAATGAAATGGTAGAAATTTCAATGGATCTGAATAGAATTTCATGGGTACACTTAAAATACCAAAATACCGAAAAAGAATAAATTATGGTTAACAATTGGAGATTCAGATTCAGATTCAGATTCAGATTCAGATTCAATTTTAATTGTCAGTGTACAATACAGTGACAACGAAATGCATTTAGCATCTCCCTGGAAGAGCGACATAGCAAATGATTTGAATAAATAATAATAAGTGTCCGGGGGGGGGTGATTGGCAGTCACCGAGGTACGTTGTTGAGTAGAGTGACAGCCGCCGGGAAGAAGCTGTTCCTGGACCTGCTGGTTCGGCAACGGAGAGACCTGTAGCGCCTCCCGGATGGTAGGAGGGTAAACAGTCCATGGTTGGGGTGAGAGCAGTCCTTGGCGATGCTGAGCGCCCTCCGCAGACAACGCTTGCTTTGGACAGACTCAATGGAGGGGAGCGAGGAACCGGTGATGCGTTGGGCAATTTTCACCACCCTCTGCAATGCCTTCCGGTCGGAGACAGAGCAGTTGCCATACCATACTGTGATGCAGTTGGTAAGGATGCTCTCGATGGTGCAGCGGTAGAAGTTCACCAGGATCTGAGGAGACAGATGGACCTTCTTCAGTCTCCTCAGGAAGAAGAGACGCTAGTGAGCCTTCTTGATCAGAGTTGAGGTATTGTGGGTCCAAGAGAGGTCATCGGAGATGTTGACTACCAGGAACATGGATACATTGCAGGTTGAGAGTATTTATCAAATACCAAAGTGTACAAGTTCATTAGTTTATTTCTATTTCATGTGATTGGATAGATATTACATCATGTTTTATTGTCATTTGTCCCAAACAGAACAATGAAATTCCGACTTGCTCAACACAACAATCAGAAGGTGCTGGAGTAATTCAGCGGGACAGGCAACATCTCTGGAGAGAAGGAATGGGTGACATTTTGAGTCAAGATACTCCTTCAGACTGAGAATGAGGAGAGGGGGAGACTAGAGATATGGAAGGGTACAAAGAAGTGGGATCCAAGGAGAGATAGCTGAATGGATAGAAAATTGGCTTCATGGAAGGAAGCAGATGGTGATGGTGGAAGGTTACTTCTCGGACTGGAGGCCTCTGACTAGTGGTGTTCAATTTTCAAATTCAAGTTAAGTTCAAGTTACATTTATTGTCACATGCACCAATTGGTGCAGTGAGATTTGAGTTATATAGAAACATAGAAACATAGAAAATAGGTGCAGGAGTAGGCCATTCGGCCCTTCGAGCCTGCACTGCCATTCAATATGATCATGGCTGATCATCCAACTCAGTATCCTGTACCTGCCTTGTCTCCATACCATACAGCCATATGAATAAAAATAACACAATACATAATAGAATTTAACATGAACATCCCCCACACAGCGGAATCAACGTTCCCCCACTGTGAGGGAAGGCAATAAAGTTCAGTCATCTTCCTTGTTGTTCACCCATGGTCAGGGCCTTTGAGCCCTCCGCAGTCGCAGCTACGGTGGCCCGATGTTCAGGCCCTCTTGCCAGGGTGATCGCAACTCCGATGTCGGAATGGAAGAACACTCTCAGCGGCTTGGAGTTTCCGAATCGGCCACTTCTTACCGGAGACCGCACTCCCGAAGTCCACAAGCCGAGCTCCAACACTGGCGACCCTCGGCAAAGGATCCCCGGACTCCGCGATGTTAAAGTCTGCACCGCCCGCGGCTAGAAGCTCCGCAAACCACAGCTCCACGATGTTAAAGCAGCAGGCCCAACACTCCGGAGCTTCAAGACGGCGATCCCCGGTAAGGCATCGTCACGCTCCGTGATGGCAAATCAGTGCTGCGCCGCTGCTGAAGCTCTGGTCGGTCTCCGGCAGGAAAGGCCGCACCAATCCAGATGGTAGGCTGCGAGGCGGGGGGGGGGGGGCGAAGATGCGACTCGGAGAATAGACGCATCTTCGACCATGAAGTGACTGAGAAACGGTTACCCCCCCCCCCCCCCCCCCCCCATAAAAACCTCCAAAAACATATTTTTAAACAGACTAAAATTAACAAAAAGGGTGAAATGACAGACTGTTGGCGAGGCTGCCGCGCGCGGTGCCACCCGATGCCTCAAGGTTCGGTGCTGGGCCCATTACTGTTTGACATCCATATCAATGATTAGGATGAGAACATATACGCCAAGATTAGCAAGTTTGCAGATGATACAAAAGTGGGTGGTTTTGCAGATAGTGAAGATAAGTTGGTAAAAATTGCAGCAGGATCTTGATCGATTGGCAGAGGAATGGTTGATGGAATTTAATACAGAGAAATCTGAGCTGTTGCATTTTGGAAAGTCTAACATGGGCAGGACCCACACAGTGAATGGTAGGGCGCAGGTAGATTGGGGGTCAAAAAGGTGTTTGGCACATTGGCCTTCATCAGTCAGAGCATTGAGTATAGAAGTTGGGAGGTCATGTTGCAATTGTATAAGACATTGGTGAGGCCGCATTTAGAGTATCGTGTTCAGTTCTGGGCACCATGTTATAGGAAAGATGTTGCCAAGCCGGAAAGGGTGCAGAAAAGGTTTACAAGGATGTTTCTAGGGCTAGAGGGTCTGAGCTATAGACAGAGGTTGGGTAGGCTGGGTCTCTATTCTTTGGAGCGCAGGAGGATGAGGGGTGATCTTATTGAGGTACATAAAATCATGGGAGGAATAGATCGGGTAGATGCACAGATCCTCTTGCCCAAAGTAGGTGAATCGAGGACCAGAGGACATGGGTTTAAGGTGAAGGGGAAAAGAATTATAAGAAGCTGAGGGGTAACTTTTTCACACCAAGGGTGGTGTGTGTCTGGAACAAGCTGCCAGAGGGGATAATATATGCAGGGACTATCCCAACATTTAAGAAACAGTTTGACAGGTATATTGATAGGACAGCTTTGGAAGGATATGGACCAAACGCGGGCAGGTGGGACTAGTGTAGCTGGGACATGTTGGCAGGTGTGGGCAAGTTCGGCCAAAGGGCCTGTCTCCACACTGTATCACCCTGTGACTATGATTCTAAAGAGAATGAAAAGGTGTGAAAAGGACAAATCAAAACAAACGATGTCCAAGGAAATGTAGAATTGTTCATGGTTGGCTGAGGGGAACATAGCACTCTGTAAACAAGATAATAAATGAAAATGATGCTCATATCTATACAGAAACCATTTCAGCTGTTAAAACAATCTACATAAAACACACAAAAACTTCCTGTAACAACGACCATTTAGTTTTGCATCTGGTGTTTAATTTATCTTTCAGTTTTTTATCTTTAAGCATTAAGCCATTAAGCAGTACAATGACTTTCCCTGGATCACTTAAACGGTAGAGAATTGGAATTTCCCAAGTTGAAATCTGTGTTGGTATATGTGTTGAATCTGTGGAATTCTTTGCCACAGAAGGCTGTGGAGGCCAAGTCAATGGATATTTTTAAGGCGGAGATTGACAAATTCTTGATGGTCTCTATGTCTTATATATAAGCCACGTCTCTATACAACTGAAGCATAATATCCTCGCATTTGTCTTCTAACTTATTTGAGATGAAAGTGAACATTCCATTGGTCATTTTAATTACTTTTTGTAGCACAGAAATAGAAGAAAACAGTAAAGTGAAGGATGATGTGCAATTAACAGCTGCATGTTTAAAGGAAATCTAATTCATTCAAACATGTTGTTTGAATACATTCTGTTAAATATATTGGCCTCTATATATTACATGTGCCACAGAAGGATGTGGAGGCCAATTCAATGGATATTTCTAAGGCGGAGATAGTAAGATTCTTGATTAGTACGGGTGTTAGGGGTTATGAAGAGAAGTCAGGAGAAAGGGGTTAGGACGGTGGATGATGGGCCGAATGGCCTAATTCTGCTCCTATCCCAATGGCCTTATGATTTACATGGACATTTTGGCAACTTATGTAAACATCCCCAAAATCATTAGCGTTTGCTCAAATGTAAAAATTAATGTATGGCAAATAAGCAGAATCAAATTAGACCTTGAGAAAGGCATATTATGCACACGTTAATCTTTAGACCCACAGTCATAGAAAGCACATACAGAGGTGGAATTTGTTTAGTCAGAGGGTGGTGAATCTGTGGAATTCATTGCTACAGACGGCTGAATTTATTGGAATCTGAGAGGTAACTTTTTCGCACAAAGTGGATGCATGGAACGAGCTTTCGGAGGAGGTAGTCGAGGCAGGGACTATCGCAACGTTTAAGAAGCAATTAGACAGGTACATGAATAGGACATGTTTAGAGGATTGTGGGCCAAATGCAGGCAGGTGGGACTAGTGTAGATGGGACATGTTGGCTGGTGTGGGCATGTTGAGCCGAAGGGCCTGTTTCCACATTGTATGACTCTATGACTCTATCTGATCAGTAAACTGATTTATTTCCACAGATAAGTGGAAGCTCTATTTCCACAGATAATTGACCTCAAGTTTTTAGTTTAGTTTAGTTTAGAGATACAGCGCAGAAATAGCCCTTCGGCCCATCAAGCCCGCACCGACCAGTGATCTCTTCACATTCACACCACCCATCACACACTAGGGACAATTTACACTTCTAACAAGCCAATTAACCTACCAACCTGAACATCTTTGGAGTGTGGGAGGAAACCGAAGATCTCGGAGGAAACCTACGTGGTCACGGGGAGAACGTGCAAACTCCGAATAGAGAGCACCCGTAGTCGGGATCAAACCCGGTTCTCCGGTGCTGCAAGCGCTGTAAGGCAGCAACTCTACCGCTGCGCCACGGACACGCTGACGGTCAAACAATAAAACAATTTGTATCCAGCTGCTTCTGTTAAAGTCCTCCACTCCCAAACTGCAACATTGAAAGTGAAATTAGCCTTCAGCAATAGCACAAAATGGGCTATAGCGAACTGGCAGGCCATTTTACAGGCAGATCATCTCACAGTCTGCCTGATTTTATTTTCTATTAAAGTCAATGGAAAAGAAGACCAGGTTGGGAATAAAATAGGATGGCACCTCATTATCACTCACTTTGCACTGCTGCTGCAGATTAAATTTAGCCGCATTCAGTGCATGTGTTTTAAACCTCATTTATTTCTATCGCCACTGACAAATGTATTTAATGTTATAAGAATGTAGTTTGCTTCAATGTTGAATGGCTAAAATACCTACATGAAGATGTCCTTTAGCGGCACATTTTCCCGTCAGATGCCATCATATCCATGGTTGACTTTAGTTTAGTTTTGTTTAGATATTCAGCGCGGAAACAGGCCCTTCAGCCCACCAGATCCGCACCGACCAGCCATCCCCGTACACTAGCACTATCCTACACATTAGTGACAATTTACAATTTTTGCCAAAGCCAATTACAGTAACCTACAAACTTGTACATCTTTGGAATGTGGGAGGAAACCGGAGATCCCAGAAAAAAACCTACGCAGGTCACAGGGAGAAGGCACAAACTCCATACAGACAGCACCCGTAGCCAGGATTGAACCCGGGTCTCTGGCGCCTCAAGGCAGCAACTCTACCACTGCGCCACCGTGCCGCTCGCATTTCTTAAAAAGATATCCACGACATTCTATATTAAGGATGTTGCTAATTCTTCTAAGAATAGACATTAATGGCACTCTTGAAAATTCCGATAGACACGGTGTTTAACATGGTAACCAACCAGAGTAACATGAAGAGTGCTTCTGCCCTGAAACACAATGGGCCGAACCATTTAAATTAACACAACGTATCTTAATCTGTCGAATAGTTTACAACATCTATGCAGAGTCCTGATATAATGTGTGAATAATCACTTTATCCACTTCAATGCTGACATTATTTTCCTATGATTTGCTGCCAAGCACAGTACACCAGATGGTCTCTGTGCCTTATATATATGACACGTCTCTATACAACTAAAGCATAATATCCTCTCTTTTGTCTTCCAACTCATTTGAGATAAAGGTGAACATTCCATTAGTCATTTTAATTACTTTTTGTATCACAGAAATAGAAGAAAACGGCAATGTGAAGGATGATGTGCAATTAGCAGCGGCATGTTTAAAGGAAATCTAATTTATTTAAACAATATTGTTTGAATACATTCTGTTAAATATATTGGCCACGATATATTCTTTCTCTCCAGAGATGCTTCCTGTCCTGCTGAGTTACTCCAGTATTTTGAGTATCTTCGATATAAACCAGCATCTGCAGTTCTTTTCCACACATTGGCCTCTATATATTACATACTGGACTAAGTGGGACCCATTGAGTCCCAGCATCACACGGGAGGGCTGGTCCTACAAAGCAATATTCCACCTCTCCACCAATTCCAATACTGATGGCCATTGGTGTGTGGGGGGGGGGTTCTGGAGCACTAGTATGGGTGTGGTGGGCTGAAGGGACTGGTTTCCAGAGGGCTAGTATGGACATTGTGGGCCGAATGGATTCTTGGGCTGGCGGCTCCGTCACTCAAGCCTGTTGTGCTGGCAGCTCACTCACTCACGGCTGGTGGGCTGGCAGTTGACTCACGTCTATTTCTTGAAATTCCATTTCAAGCAGGGTGCAAGGCCACCAAATTCAAGTGCAGTTTCTTACCACTTCAAGCAGGGTGCAAGGCCACCAGATTCAAGTGCCGTTTCATACAATTTCAAGCAGGGTACAAGGCCACTAAAGACAGCGAGTCGTGACCTCTCCCTCCTCCATCTTGCAGAGCGAGCCACGCCCACACTTCTGGGTTTTATAGTCCCTCCCCCCCTCCCACCAGAAGGGGTGTGGCGTTCATGGCATGATTGACAAGAGAGAGAATCTCAACATTCTTTAAACACTAATAACTATTTTATTTGTCAACAATGGGAAAAATCCTCTTGTCCTGCACAGCGGAGGGGGATTCTGAGTAAGATGGCCAAAAATCACAGCTGTAAGTGGCTGCGTTTTTTCTAAAATCAATATACAGAACAACAGGAAGTGGTCAAGATCAGACTTTTAGTAATATAGATAGATGCCACGGAAGGATGTGGAGGCCAATTCAATGGATATTTTTAAGGTGGAGATAGTTAGATTCTTGATTAGTACGGATGTCTGGGATTATGGGGAGAAGGCAAGAGAATGGGGTTAAGAGGGAAAGACAGATCAGCCATGATTGAATGGCGGAGTAGACAGGATAGGCCGAATGGATTAAGTCTGTCACTTCTGAACTCATGAATAAGGCCAATATATTTAAAAGAGTTGTGTAGAATGTTTGGTCAGCTTACAACCCAGTCGTGCAAACATTGATTTCTCTAATTGTAAGTGACCCGTGCACTCACTCTCTCCTCCCTCCCCCACCCCAGTCATCCCACTAGTTCCCCCGTTCGCATCCTTGTAGTCTTTCGTTACCACCTGTTCCACAGCCAACAATGGGCCATTATGGGCTCCACACTTCCTTGCTCATCTTTTGCCAGCCCTGCTTTGTTCTGGCCTTTTCTTACCTCCACTCCCCCCCCCCCCCCCTCTCTCCTCTCCCTCCACTTTCAGTTTGAAGAAAGGTCCCGACCGGGAACGTCACTCTGGGCAAGAGACTCCGTGCATCTACCCAATCTATTCCTCTCATGATTCCACTATAACATCACCCCTCATCCTCCTGTGCTCCAAGGAATAGAGTCCCAGCCTACTCAAACTTTCCCTATAGCTCAGACCCTCTAGTCCTGGCAACACCCTCATAAATGTATTTTCTCCAGAGATGCTGTCTGACACACTCCAGGAGTTGCTCCAGCAGCTTGTGCCTAGCTTCTATTTAAAAGACTTACCTAATACTTATTGAAGATATAAAAATGGCTCTTCGGGATCACATATTTGTGAAACCAACATTATTCAGTCAAACTGATGGACAACAAAAGTCAAAGAGTTGAATTTCCTGTCAGATGTACCAGCTCTGCAGTCGTGCCTACCTGTACAACCATCCTCAAAATTAATTTCCATTGATACCAATAGGCGAAGAAACATAGGGTGGCATGGTGGTGCAGTGGTAGAGTTACTGCCTGACACCGCCAGAGACCTGAGTTCAACCCTGACTACGGGTGCTGTCTGTATGGAGTTTGTGACCATGTGGGTTTTCTCTGGGTGCTCTGGTTTCCCCGTACACTTCAAAGACCTACAGGTTTATAGGTTCATTGGCTTTGGTAAAGACTGTAAATTGTCCCTCGTGTGCAGGATAGAGTTAGTGTACGGGGATTACTGGTCGGCGTGCACTCAGTCAGCCGAAGGGCCTGTTTCCGTGTTGTATCTTTAAACTAAACTAAACTAAACTAAGAACTGCAGATGCTGGTTAACACACAAAAGGACACAAAGTGGTGTAGTAACTCAACAGGTCAGGCAGCATCTCTGGAGAACATGGATAGGTGACGTTTCGGGTCGAGACCCTTCTTCAGTCTGGGACCAACCACTTTCTGGGCACCTATCATTGCAATGTTTGAAATTTAGTACTTTAACATTTTACAACACTTTAACACTTTACAACACTTTATAATATGTTTGCAGAATTGCCAACCCAATGAATAAAGTGACATTGAAAGAACATGAAAATTGATAAAGAATTTATCAAATTCTGAAGAAGGGTCTCTAAACCGAAACGTCATCTATTCCTTCGTTCCATTGATGCTGCCTCACCCGCTGAGTTTCTCCAGCATTTTTGTCTACCTATGAAAATTGATAATGTCATTTGCTTTGTTGTTTGGTCAAATTGTAGAGTTTCATAACACTTTGGCGGTGAGTTATGGGAGACAATAGACAATAGACAATAGGTGCAGGAGTAGGTCATTTGGCCCTTGGAGCCAGCACCGCCATTCAATGTGATCATGGCTGATCATCCCTAATCAGTACCCCGTTCCTGCCTTCTCCCCATATTCCCTGACACCGCTATTTTTAAGAGCCCTATCTAGCTCTCTCTTGAAAGCATCCAGAGAACCTGCCTCCACCGCCCTCTGGGGCAGAGAATTCCTCACATTCACAACTCTCCGTGAGAAAAAGTGTTTCCTCCTCTCCGTTCTAAATGGCTTACTCCTTATTCTTAAACTGTGGCCCCTGGTTCTGGACTCCCCCAACATCGGGAACATGTTTCCTGCCTCTAGCGTGTCCAAAACCCTTAACAATCCTATATGTTTCAATGAGATATCCTCTCATCCTTCTAAACTCCAGAGTGTACAAGCCCAGAGGAGAAGTTATCACTCAAAAGGTAATTGGAATCATGTCACAGATGCCCTGGATTGTAACCGAACTGATGGGGAACACATCGGGATGCATCACAGCATTATTTGGGAACAGCTCCGTCCAAGTCCGCAAGAAATTGCAGAGAATTGTGGACGCAGCCCAGACCATCACACGAACTAACGTCACTTCCATTGACTCCGACTACACTTCGCCCTGCCTTGGCAAGGCCACCAGCATAATCAAGGATGAGGTTCACCTTGGCCACTCCCTCTTTTCACCTCTCCCATCAGGCAAGAGGTACCGAAGTGTAAAAACGCACACCTCCAGATTCAGGGACAGTTGCTTACCAGGTAACTGAACCGTCTGATCAACAACTAGAGAGTGGTCCTGAACTACCATGTATCTCACTGGAGACTATCTTTAATTGCATTTTACTGGACTTTATCGCACTAAACATTATTCCCTTTATCCTGTATCTGTACACTGCGGGTTGCTCAATTGTAATCATGTATTGCCTTTGCACTGACTGGTTAGCGCGCAACAAAAGCTTTTCACTTTACCTCGGTACACGTGACAATAAATTAAACTAAACTAAACTGTTCTTACAATCCCGCCTTGAGCAGCTCTCATGAAGCAACGAACAGAGCAGGAGGTGTTTGATAGCCTAGCTTTCATCAGTACAATTAATTGGACACACAATCTGGAAACATATGTCTTGAAGGGCAACCACAATTTGTTTTAGGAATAACTGTTGTGTCCTCTGCATTGTTATTGAGTGCAATGTTGCTCTCTTGATACATCTTTTAACGGATGGCTTCTGCACTACTCGACAATCTTTGGAAGCATCGTTAACTTGAAATATTTTGACATTTTGTATGTTATGCGGGGAACGGAGAGATGTGAAACTTGTGCAAGCAGATGAGATTTGTTTATCTTGACATCATGTTCGTCACAGACACAGACATCTATATCAACAATTTGGATGAGAAAGTGTACGGCATGATTAATAAGTTTGCAGATGACAATAAAATAGATGGTATCGTAAACAGTGAAGACTGTTATCAAAAATTACAGCAGGCCAAGTGGGCTGAGGAGGAAAGGCAAATGGAATTGAAGTCAGATAAGTGTGAGATGTTGCATTTTGTGAAGTCAGATAAGTGTGAGATGTTGCATTTTGTGAAGTCAAACCAGTGCAGGACCATCACAAGGAATGGTAGTGGGCTGGGGAGTGTTAAAGAGCAGAGAGATCTCGGAGTACACGTGTACACTTCCTGGAAAGTGGCATCACAGGTGGATAGGGTGGCCAATAAGGCCTTTGGCATACTGGCTTTCATTGGTCAGGGAACTGAGTTCGGATTTATGTTATGTGATGTTTGGTGGACTGTGTGGGGTGGGAGGACCCGTTGCTCCTCCCGTGCAGCAGGTGGCGCTGCACAAGACAAAGGGAGATGTTTTGTATATAGTTGATCCTGTCTGTGTGTGTGTGTGTGCAGCCATTTTGAGTTGTCTTGCTGCCAGTATTGAGTAAAGCATTAAAGACTTCTGTTGTAAATTAAAGACTCTCAAGTTTTGTGCAGACCTAGAAAACGAACACGAAATGTTACAGCTGTGGAAAATGTTGGGAGGTCGTACTTAAAACTGTATTATCTTCAGGTTTGGTCACCCTGCTGTAGGAAAGATGGCGTTACACTGGAAAGATTGTAGAAGATTTACAGGGATGTAAATTTTGTAAAATCTGTGTGTAGGATGCAAAAGTGGGATAACATAGAACTAAGTGTGAATGGGTGATTGATGGTTGGCGTGGCATTGGTGGGCCGAAGGGCCTGTTTCCACGCTATATTTCTAAAGTAAAATAAAAATATTGTTTTGAAAAATCTGAGGAAATCATGGAAATATAACTGATTCTTTCAAGGCCAGAGAGAGTTTGTGCTGCTGTAATAAGTAATAATTAGCTTGCTATTAACAGCTGGTTAAACCATGCAGAAGACATTGTGACATTGCATAGTTATGGAGTTATACTCATAGAGTGATACAGTGTGGAAACAAGCCCTTCGGCCCACCTTGCCCACACCGGCCAAAATGTCCCAGCTACACCAGTCCCACCTGCCATCGTTTGGTCCATATCCCTCCAAACCTGTCCTATCCACGTACCTGTCTAAAGGGCCTGTCCCACTAACGTGACTTTTCAGTGATGTCTTCGACCTTCAAGCTCGAGGGCACTCGCCTGAAAAACCCCACACACACGCGCACACACACACACACACACACACACACACACACACACACACACACACACACACACACACACACACACACACACACATCGCAAAGGCAGGGGCCAGGGAAAGTGGGGGAACGCTGTCTGAAATTCACACCCACGATGAACAGGAAGGTAAAAGACGGCTGGCACAGTTACGGTAAGTCCTTTAGAGAGCGCGGAGTGGTGGGGGGAGAGAGGGGGAGAGACGGGGGGAGAGGGGGGGAGAGATGGAGTGGAGACACTTTTAAGAAGCCAGACAACTTAGTAAAGTTTAGCGGGCATTTAACATTACCGGTCGGTTTACTTATCTTTTGTTCTCAACGAGCTTTACCTTCGACTACCTTCGATTTCCTTTGATTGCCTTAGATTACCTACCAAATAGCATTACAACCTACTACAACCTACCTCGACTAAACCTACGAGTAAAAAAATATCGATTTTTTCCATGGCGACCTTTTTTTACTCGCGGGCATTTTTCAGCATATTGAAAAAAACGGCGCTACCTAGCTGAGGCCTCGAGTACGCGGGGACTATTCTCGAGCATGAAGGAGAGTTACAAAGACCTCCTAGGACTTCGTGTCGACCATGCTGCGAGTATGAGTCGAGGGCAAACTCTTCTAAACTCGCCAATTAGGTCCCCGCAGTGGGTCAGCCCCTTAACTGTTTCTTAAACGTTGGGATAGTCCCAGCCACAACTACCTCCTCTGGCAGCTTGTTCCATTCACCCACCACTCTTTGTGTGAAAAAGTTAACCCTCAGATTCTTATTAAATCTTTTCCCCTTCAGCTTAAACCTACGTCCTCTGGTCCGCGATTCACCTACTCCAGGCAAGAGACTCTGTGCATCCACACGATCTATTCCTCTTATGATTTTATACACTTCTATAAGATCACCCCTCATCCTCCTGCGCACTAAGGAATAGAGTCCCAATCTACTCAACCTCTCTCCCTAAAGCTCAGTCCTGGTAAACACTTGCATTTTTCATCAATTCAGATGATCTTTGTTAATGGAAATGGAGGAGGCTATAAAACAAGAAAGCCTAAGGAAAGGGATTTAATCAGCCACTGAAGCTTTGCAGAATCTGCATTAAATTATGCTTGTAGGAATCATGCTGCCACTTCCACAGAATAATGGCCATAATTGCGATCCCTTCATTGTCATTGCAAGTGTAATTATGGTCACAGGCAAGAGATAGTCGTCTACGCATGAAATTGAAAAATGAGCTACATCTCTCAGTATGAAGAACAATTCATTTTAATTGAGACATTAGCTGTGTTGTGCGGGGAAACGATATTTAAACAATCCCCTCAAGCCTGTTTTGCTATTGTTTGATAAAATATAAACACATACGCAAACCTACACTCATTTGCCTGCAATGATAAATATTCAAACTAGTCATAAGCAATGCTAACACAATACATTTAGTAACGCAACACATCGTAGAAACACAATATATTTATTTACCACCATTTCACTTCTTGTTCATACGTTCGTAAGAGTAGAATTAGGCCATTCAGCCCATCAGGTCTACTCCGCCAAGGCTGATCTACCTCTCCCACCTAACCCCATTCTCCTGCCTTCTCCCCATAACCCCTGACCCCCTTACGAACCAAGAATCTGCCTATCTCCGCCTTAAAAATATCCATTGACTTGGCCTCCAAAGCTGCCTGTGGCAATTAATTCCACAGAATCACCACTCTTGTGGTGCTTTTTCTATTTTAGAGGTCTATATCTATAGGGTGTAGAGCAAATGGAAGCTCATATTGAGAGAATAATATTGAGGCTCCAAATGTAACAGGCAAAAATGGCAGCACCCAACTTCGAAATGCAAAAATATACAATCCTCAGCAAAGATAACTTAGTAATCATGTATTGTCTTAACATTGACTGGTTGGCATGCAACAAAAGCTTTTCACTGCACCTCGGTACACGTGACAATAAACTAAACTGAAACTCAGATATCATAGTAGTATTTAAGAGGCGTTTAGATAAGCTTTTGGATATGCAAGGAATGGAGTGGGAAGGATCATGTGCAGGCCGATTGGATTAGTTTGGCTTGGCATCATGTTAGGCATAGACCTTCTGGGCGTCATGTTAGGCATAGACATTGTGGGCCTGTTCTTCTGCTGTTCATTTTCTATGTACTGTGTTCTCCAAACCCTATGGTATTTAACATAAACACCACGAGCCTATTTAGTTTTAGTTTAGTTCAGAGATACAATATGGAAACAGGTCCTTTGGCACTCTGAGTCTACACTGACCACCAATCACCCGTACACTAATTCTTTCCTACACACCAGGGACAATCTACCGAAGCCGATTAACCTACAAACCTGCACATATTTGTTATGTTGAGGAAACCAGAGCACCCAGAGAAAACCCATGTGGTCACAGGGAGAACATGCAAACTCCGTACAGGCAGCACCCATAGTCAGGATGGAACCCGGGTCTCTGGCGGGGAAGATACGCAAGATTCACTCACAACTTTTGTTTTACAGTCAGAAGAAACATCAGCTGCAAACATCATCCAGCAAAGAAAACCCCCTGAGATAAACACAAAATGCTGTCGTATCTCAGCGGGACAGGAAGCATCTCTGGATAGAAGGAATGGGTGACATTTCGGGTCGAGACCCTTCTACAGACGGAGAGTCAGGGGAGAGGGAGACATAGAGATATGGAAGGGTAAGGTGTGAAAACGAGAGATCAAAGGGGACAAGCTGAAGAAAAATGTAGAATGTATCATTGTTAGCTCTGGGGAAGATAACATCGAGGCATACAATCAGTAACATCTAATCAGGACAGTGAAACTAGTCAGAGAACAAGCGTGGGGAGGGATGGAGAGAGAGGGAAAGCAAGAAATAACCCCGTGTCTTGTGAGAAATTCAATGTATTGTGTCAAGATTTTTTCATGAAACCCAGAATACCACACAGCAACCATTTTCAAGACTACTTGCCCTTAAAGGCTTTGGGAACAATGGTGGTGTTCGGAAATGTCGGGGGCGAAGGAGGGATGTTAGGAGATGGGGTATGAGAAGTCCATTTATTTTTCCATGCGGTACTGAAATTCTCCCACCAAGATAATGGTTCAAGGCTGAGAAAAAACATGAGAGGCTTCATTCACATCCACAGTTTACTCGTCAAAATCATGAAATGCCAATGTTTCAGGTTGTAATTATTAATATGAGAAATTTTGATACATCTTGAAAGGTCACACAAAGAAGGAAAATTCAATTTACCATTCTAAGCATTCTTCACAATTTCATGCAACTACAATATAAGACATAGGAGCAGAATTAGACCATTCAGCCCATCGAGTCCTCTCCGCCATTCAAGACCATGGCTGATCTATTTCTCCCTCTCAACCCTATTCTCCTGCCTTCTCCCTGTAATCTTTGATACCCTTCCTAATCAAGAACCTATCAATCTCCATTTTAAAGATATCCAATGACTTGGCCTCCACCGCCGACTATGGCAATTAATTCCACAGATTCACCACCCTCTGGCTGCAGAAATTCCTCCTCATCTCCATTCTAAAGGTACGTCCTTTTATTCTGAGGCTGTGCCCTCTGCTCCTAGACTCTCCCATGTGGAAACATCTTCTCCACATCCACTCTATCTAGGCCTATCATTATTCTGTAAGTTTCAATGGGAAATGCAATGATTGATTTTACCTGCCTCACTATACACTCCAGTAACTTACCAACTACAGATGTTAATCTCACCGGCCAATAGTTCCCAGCATTTTCCATGCAGCCTTTCTTGAAAAGAGGCACAACATTTGCCACCGTCCATTCTTCCAGAACCTCTCCTGTATTTAAGGACGACTCATAAATTTCAACCAGGGCTTCCGCTATTTCTTCTCTAGTTTCCCGCTATTTCCTCTCTAGTTTCCCGCAATATCCTCGGATATATCTGATCAGGCCCCGGAGATTTGTCTACCTTCAAACATGACTTTAATTTTAGTGTTTATGTTAAATACCATAGGGTTGGAGAACACAGTACATAGAAAATGAACAGCAGAAGAACAGGCCCACAATGTCTATGCATAACATGACGCCCAGAAGGTCTATGCCTAACATGATGCCAAGCCAAACTACCTCCCGTCTATGTAGTTACCTGTTCTACTTCTCCACTGTCTCCTGATATTCTGGAATGAAATATTTATTCACACTTCTCCCGAGGACATTATATATAAACAAACAAGAATGGAATCAAACATAGGTAGTCCAGGCAGGAGTGCCTTTAGTGTATCTGTCAAATTTTTATGACAATCTGGCGGTTTTCGTTCTAATTTTATCTGCACTGTCCACTATTTCTTTTCACATTTAACATCAATGTTTTCCTTGGTGGCATTGAAATCCACAATTGACTTGAATTTTAACTTCTGGATACACTTGGAACAAAAGGAGGAATGAGAAATCGTAATGCCACAGACCCAACATTTATTGCTGAGTGCTTCGAATCATTTTAATACTCCTCAGTTTCAGCACCAATTTAGCTGTGCGGGGGCAATGATAACATACGTGACTCAATACAAGCTCCCATACCTCAGGGCACATTGCAAACCTGCCACTTGACGAATGCTTGAGTTGACTACAATACTGAATCAAATGACAAAGTAGACTGCAGACTTGCAAATGCTCCCACAAGATAACTTAGTTTTAATTTTAGAGATACAGCGCGGAAACAGGCCCTTCGGCCCACCGAGTCCGCGACGACCAGCGATCACCCATCCATCCTACACACTGGGGCTAATTTACAGAAGCCAATTAACCTACAAACCTGAAACCGGAAACCCGCGCAGTCACAGGGTGACCGTACAAACTCCGTTCATGCAGCACCCGAGGTCAAGGTCGAACCCGGGTCTCTGGCGCCGTGAGGCAGCAACTCTACCGACTATAGCGACTACTATAGTTGCTGCCTCACTGCGCCAGAGACCCGGTATCAGAAAAGACCAGAAAAGACCAGATTAGAATGTCTCCTAATCTGAGGAAAGACATTCTTGCCATAGAGGGAGTACAGAGAAGGTTCACCAGACTGATTCCTGGGATGTCAGGACTTTCATATGAAGAAAGACTGGATAGACTCGGCTTGTACTCGCTAGAATTTAGAAGACTGAGGGGGGATCTTATAGAAACTTACAAAATTCTTAAGGGGTTGGACAGGCTAGATGCAGGAAGATTATTCCCGATGTTGGGGAAGTCCAGAACTAGGGGTCACAGTTTAAGGATAAGAGGGAAGTCTTTTAGGACCGAGATGAGAAAATCATTTTTTACACAGAGAGTGGTGAATCTATGGAATTCTCTGCCACAGAAGGTAGTTGAGGCCAATTCATTGGCTATATTTAAGTGGGAGTTAGATGTGGCCCTTGTGGCTAAAGGGATCAGGGGGTATGGAGCGAAGGCAGGTACAGGATACTGAGTTGGATGATCAGCCATGATCATATCGAATGGCGGTGCAGGCTCGAAGGGCCGAATGGCCTACTCCTGCACCTATTTTCTATTACATCCTACGATTCTTCTTATCGAGTCCGCATCAAGATTAGAAATGTTTCAGCCAGAGCTGAACACACTTCTCGGCATCTGCACACAATGGTGTCTGCCTTGTGCTTCTTGTGCTTCTTGTGCGTGGTGGTGAAAGGATTGGTGGAATCAGGGCCGCGACGTGAACGGACTTTCCTTGACCTCACATCTTAAGATGCTAATGAATCTAAGCCATTCAATCTCTTTCCAGTCCACTCCAACTGATCACCAAGTCAACTTTCAAGATCACCCCTCCTCTGTCTATGCACTTTGTCATATCCCTGTCTGTCCAGCCACCACTGATATCAGCAGTGACATTCTGAAACGGCATCCCATTGTGTCATGGCCCACCTTTAATGAACCTTCTTCATCCAACTCGGCAATGCACACCAATACTCTATGTTCGATGAGCCGTCAATCACAAGAACTACTTTTGTCTCCATTGGGCGGCCCAGTGGTGCGGCAGTAGACTTTCAGCCTTACAGCGCCAGAGACCCGGGTTCGATCCTGAGTACAGGTGCAGGATTGAACCCAGTATGAAGTTTGTACGTTCTCCCTGTGCCCTGCGTGGATTTTCTCCGGGTCTTTCTCCCACACACCAAGGACGAACAGACTAATAGGTTAAGTGCCTTTGGTAAATTGTAAATTGTCCCTAATGTGTGTAGGATATTGTTAGTGTGCGGCGATCGCTGGTCGGCTCGGACTCGGTGGGCCGAAGAGCATATTTCCACTCTGTCTCTAAAATAAACTAAACTAAACTAAACAGAGGCAGAGAAGGATTGTAAGGAGTAGAATGTCTGAAGAGTGACACTATCACCAAGCTACCAGCATTGCCCAGGATACAGAAGCTTGAAAACACGCACCACCAGCCTCAGGAACACCTTCTTCACCTCTGTTATCAGGCTTCTGAACAGCCTCTCCATTAGCTAGGATACGTCCCATTCACCTCAACCCCATTGCAGACATTGGACTTTGTCTATGGAACTGTTGTGCTACAAGGCTGAGAACTATGTTCTATACATGTCTTTCACTACACTCTATTGTAATTAAGTTTGGAATTGTTGTAGTTATGTATAGTGCCATCAGATGCAGAGACAAGGAACTGTAGACGCTGGTTTACACCGAATATAGACACAAAGTGCGTGAGTAATTCAGTGGGTTTTTCTCCAGAGATGCCACCTGACCTGCTGAGTTACTCCAGCACTTTGTGCCTATCTACTGCACTATCTGATCAGGTCTATCAATACAATACTTTCTACCGAAAGCACTGGGCCTTTATTCGCTATAGTTTAGAAGGATGAGAGGAAGGGGGGGGGGACTTCATTGAAACTTGCCGAGTGGATATGGAGAGGATGTTTCCACTCATGGGTGAGCCTAGGACCAGAGGTCATAGCCTTAGAATAAAAGGACGCCCATTTAGAAAGGAGATGAGGAAGAATTTCTTTAGTCAGAGGGTGGTGAATTCATTGCCACAGATGGCTGTGGAGGCCAAGTCTATGGATATTTTTAAGGTGGAGATTGACAGATTCTTGATTAGTACGGGTGTCAGGGATTACGGGGAGAAGGCAGAAGAATGAAAGACAGATCAGCCATGATTGAATGGCGGAATAGACTCGATGGGCCGAATGGCCTAATTCAGTCCCTATCACATATGACCATTGCTACACATGACAATAATAACCAGCCTAAAACTAAACCACACACCAATTTCAATTCACACATTTGGGAAATCAATAGATAGTTAAGATTATTTCAGAAATACCTCCCAGCTCCAAGACCTTTGCCTTCAAAGAACATAGAAGTAACCACCTCCAAGCAAGTAATCACTTCCAAGGAAGTAAGTTAAGAAAGCCCGTCAGTAGCTGAAATTTTTCTCATCAAGTAGCCTCATAATTCAGAATCTTACAAAGTAAACGGTAAAACCTGCAATGCTTCTGGCGTGAGAGCAATTGAAATAATTGAGATGGCCGTGCTGTGTTAAACGGAAAGCGGAGTCAAAGGTTCCAGGGTTAATTGCAAACACTGTGTTGCATTATTCAAAAACAATCTCATCAATTGCAGTGACAACATTTCATACCCAACAGGCAGACCATCTCTAAATGTAATATATATTTCTCTCTACACAAGGTGAAACAATTACGAACTTTGATTAAGCTACATCTTTGCTGTTTAGTCAGAAACACGTTTGCAAAGTGGGGGGGGGGAAAGGTTTGCTGTGTATTGATCCAATCCTAGTCCTGAAGTAGATGACATTACAATGAATGTATGTAGAATCAGTGGGACCGTGAATGTAATTTTAGACATTACACACTTCATACCAATGATGATATATGCTCAATGCTTTAATCTTTGTCATTTACAGCTTCCATTATACACTATTTCCAACAGTGGCAGCACGGTGGCACAGCGGCGGAGTTGCTGCCTTAAGGCGCTTACAGCGCCAGAGACACGGTTTCGATCCCGACTACGGGTACTTGTCTGAACGGAGTTTGTACGTTCTCCCCGTGAACTGCGCGGGTTTTCTCCGAGAACTCTGGTTTCCTCCCACACTCGAAAGACATGCAGGTTTGCAGGTTAATTGTCTTGATATCAATGTAGAATTGTCCCTAGTGTGTGTAGGATAGTGTTAATGTGCGGGGATCGCAGGTCGGTGGGGACTCGGTGGGCCGTAGGGCCTGTTTCCGCTGCTGTATCTCTAAACTATAAAGAACTAAATTATAATGGAAGGTGTTTACCCGAGAACAGCAGTGATAATGCTTCATCGCCACTGGTGCAAGTTGTTTAAATAGACATGAATAATCTGGTAATTTGACATTCAATTTGCTGAACCGATGGGACCTCAAGAATCACTTTCATTCCGCTAGCTTTGTCGACCTGGAAATCTTCCATTTTATCTACCTTTGTGAACAGGACGATGAGTAATGAGGCATTTACTACAGGATTCTGGTTTCTTTTGTAAAAAAAGTCATTATGGTTTTTTTGCTGACATGTTAAGCTGTTGAAATGAACCCTTCTTCAATTATCGCTGTTCACAAATTTGATGAGCTGTCAGCTAATTCTGTTGGAGGGAACTGCAGATGCTGGTTTACACCGACGACAGACACAAAATGCTGGAGTAACTCAGCGGGGCAGGCAGCATCTCTAGATAGAAGGAGTAGGCGATGTTTTGGGTCGAGACCCTTCTTCAGACTGAGAGACAGGGGAGAGGGAGACAGAGATATGCAAGGGTAAGGTGTGAAAACGAGAGATCAAAGGAGACAAAGGTCAAGGAAAATGTAGAATAGATTCACTGTTAGATTCATATGATGAAAGTATGGATCGGCTGGACATATTCATTGGAATTTAGAAGGGGGTGGGAGATTGCAATCTTCACGTGGTCCACCCTGTTTCGACGAATGCAATCAACCTGGCGTGCACAATCAAGTAAGATCAAATAGAACAAGTTGTCCTACAACTTTAGGCTGTGCACGCCATACGCAAGAAGAAGAAGAAGCATTTAGAAGGATGAGAGGCTATCTTATAGAAACATTAAAGATTGGACTGGGTCGATGCAGGAAAAATGTTACCGATGTTGGGGGAGTCCAGAACCAGGGGTCACAGTACAAGAATAAGGGGGAGGCCATTCAGGAGTGAGATGAGGAAAAACCTTTTCACCCAGAGAGTTGTGAATCTGTGAAATTCCCAGCCACAAAAGGCAGCGGAGGCCAATTCACTGGATGTTTTCAAGAGAGAGTTAGATATCGCTCTGAGGGTTAACGGAATCAAGGGATATGGGGAGAAAGGGGGAACGGGGTACTGATTTTGGATGATCAACCGTGATCATATTGAATGACGATGCTAGCTCGAAGGGTCGAATGGCCTACTCCTGCACCTATTTTCTATGTTTCTATGATAGCTAGGGGAAGCTGACAATGAGGCATACAAAGATAAAATTTAATCAGCTAAATCTGTATCATTAATGCGTATCTCACCAAACTCCGATCTTAACTGATTTTGACAATGACTGTATTGAATGCAGTAGCCATTGACATAAATGATGACAAAATGATCTCAATGTTTGATGATACCCTGTGAATGGCAAGCATTCCGATTATAACTACATGAAGTCATAGAGTGATACAGTGTGGAAACAGGCCTTTCGGCCCAACTTGTGCAAACTGGCCAACATGTCCCAGCTACACCAGTCCCACCTGCCCGCGTTTGGTCCATATCCCTCCGAACCTGTCCTATCCATGTATCTGTCTAACTTTTTCTTAAATGTTGGGATAGTCCCTGCCTCAACCACCTCCTCTGGCAGCTTGTTCCATGCACCCACCACCCTTTGTGTGAAAAGGTTACCTCTCAGATTCCTATTTTTTCCCCTTTAACTCAAACCTATGTCCCCTGGTCCTTGATTCACCTTCTCTGGGCAAGAGACTCTGTGCATCCAGACGATCTATTCCTCTCATGATTTTATACCCCTCTATAAGATCACCCCTCATCCTCCTGCGCTCCAAGGAATAGAGTCCCAGCCTCTAGTCCTGGCAACATACTCCTGAGTCTTCTCTGCACCCTTTCCAGCTTGACAACATCTTTCCTATTACATGGTGCCCTGAACTGAACACAAAACTCCAAATGTGGCCTCACCAACGTCACATCTATTGATTTGATAGGGGTAACACTTAAAAAAAAACTAGCTGGAATAGTGCCTTGAGAATGATCTGATTGAGTTTGATGAAAACCCTTCCACACAATTGCATGTAGTTAACTGGTGTTATTTGCTTTGGGTTGTCAATTTAGTTGCATAATTTAACATGAATGTTTTTTTAAGGGTCGCTACTTGGTTAATAATGAATGAGGAAGCAATTATGTTTTGACCGTTTTTCCATAATACTGTTTACTTAGAGAGTCTCAAATGCATAGTACCCCTGTTTTAAAAATCTCAGCTCTGCTTTGCTATCACTCCATGATCTTATCCACCTCCCTATCTTAACCAATTCTACAAATCCCTGAGATTTCTGCGCTCTTTTGGTTCTTGAAAGCTATTCGTCGTTATTGCTCCATTGGCAGTAGCTGTGCCTGCAGTTGCTGAGGTTACTAACAAAGGAATTTCCCTCCTCAACCTCCTTGGATTTCTCTCCTCTTTCATGGCACTAATGGGAACCTACCATTTGGAAGTCTAGTCTCCCCTCATGTGGCTTGTAGTGAATATTGTTTAGGAAGGAACTGCAGATGCTGGTTCAAAACGAAGATAGACACAAAAAGCTGGAGAAACTCACCGGGACAGGCAGCATTTCTGCAGAGAAGGAATGGGTGACGTTTCGACCCGAAACGTCACCCATTCCTTCTCTGCAGAGATGCTACCTGTACCGCTGAGTTATTCCAGTTTTTGCGTCCATCAGTGAATATTGTTTATTTGATCATAATAACCTGCATACCGCTTTCATTAGTTTTACTACAAAAGATGCCACAGTACTTAGCTAAAGTAATAACAGAGACACAAGGAACCGCAGAAGCTGGAATCTTGAGCAAAACACAAAGTGCTCGAGTAACTCAGCAGACAGGCAGCATCTGAAAAGGAATGATGAATGAACGAACTACACTTTATCTAAGATACCTAGATACAGTGAAATGCTTTGTTTTGCATACAAGCTAGGATTACACAAGTGTCACCAGGTTTTGGCTCAGTCAAAGTTACAAAAGTTCCGAACAGTCCTATCTACTGCCTGCCGCTGCAAGGATAAGTGATGTTTCGGGTCGGGACCCTTGAAGAAAAAGTGTCCGACCCAAAACGTCGCCTATCCATGTCCTTCATGCCTGACCCACTGATTTACTCCAGCACTTTGTGTTTTGTATAAGTTATAAGTGTTATTTTGAAACAACACAATAGTGACAGTTCCGACAATATGCACTTCCTCACATTCACCATTGTCACTTTATGAAGCATTGAAATGACATTTAGTCACGATGTACACAAGTCAAATATTCATATAATAAAAATGGGTGGCATGGTGGCGCAGCGGTACAGTTGCTGCCTTACAGCCCCAAAGATGGCGGCGCCTCGCGGCTGCGGCCTCTGCAGTCCGTCTGTCACTTTTTATTTTTGTCCTGTTGAGTGTATAGTTTGGTTGTAGTTTATATATTGTTTTTAGCTGTGTATATGTGGGGGGCGAGGACTTTTAAATCACTTCCCTGTATGGGGACCCGACCTTTTCCCTGTCGGGTCTCCGTTGTCGTTGGGGCCTAGCACCGTGGAGCGGCCTCCAACCGGAACGACCTGGGGGCTCCAGTCGCGGAGCCTGCGGACTAACCATCCTGGAGCTGGCCGGCTTAATAGCGTGGAGAGCTGTGGTGGCGCGCGGCTGTGACCCGACTTCGGTGCTTTGGAGGCTCCAGCCGCAGGCCCGGTGGACGGTGACATCGGGAGCTCGCTGATCCCTGGTGGGAGACCGCTTTTCGGAGCTCCCACAATGGCAACTTCTCCTGCCCGAATTGTGGGGTTGAAAACGACCCGGAGCGGGGCCTTACATCGCCCGGCGCAGCTTTAATGGCCGCGGGACTTGCCATCGCTCGCCGGGGGCTTTAACATCGGGAGAAGAATGGAAAACAGGGGAGAGACAATGACTTTGCCTTCCATCACAGTGAGGAGGAGATTCACTGTGATGGATGTTTGTGTAAATTATGCTAATTGTGTGTCTTGGTTTTTTTTTCTTGTTGTATGACTGCAGAAACCAAATTTCGTTTGAACTTCATTTGAGGTTCAGATGACAATAGACGGTATTGTATTGTATTGTATCCTGACTAAGGGTGCTGTCTGTACGGAGTTTGTACGTTCTCCCTGTGACCACATGGGTTTCTCCGGGTGCTCCGGTTTCCTCCCACATTCCAAAGACGTACAGATTTGTGGGTTACCTGACTTCAGTAAAATTGTAAATTTTCCCTAGTGTGTAGGATAGAGTGAGTGTGTATGAGGATCGCTGGTCGGCGGGGACACGTTGGGAAGAAAGGGCCGTTTCATTGCTCTATATCTGAAATAAAGTCTAAAGATTGATTTTGTCCTGTACACAACAGTCCATTAAGCCATCAATGCTTGGGTCTGTTGTACAACTGGATAATTCTGTTAGTGTTCAGCCAAACCCAATGGTGAACTATATCGGTGAGACCAAGCGGAGGTTGGGCGATCGTTTCGCCGAACACCTCCGCTCGGTCCGCAATAACCAAGCTGACCTCCCGGTGGCTCAGCACTTCAACTCCCCCTCCCACTCCGTCTCCGACCTCACTGTCCTGGGTCTCCTCCATGGCCACAGCGAGCAGCACCGGAAATTGGAGGAACAGCACCTCATATTCCGCTTGGGGAGTCTGCATCCTGGGGGCATGAACATCGAATTCTCCCAATTTTGTTAGTCCTTGCTATCTCCTCCCCTTCCTCAGTCCCCCTGCTGTCTCCTCCCATCCCCCAGCCTTCGGGCTCCTCCTACTTTTTCCTTTCTTGTCCCCGCCCCCCCCACCCCCGATCAGTCTGAAGAAGGGTTTCGGCCCGAAACGTTGCCTATTTCCTTCGCTCCATAGATGCTGCTGCACCCGCTGAGTTTCTCCAGCTTTTTTGTGTACCTCCAATGGTGAACTAGATGTGTATCCTCTTCACGACAATTCCAGAACTCAAGGATAGCTCCGTGAAGTATTTATACATTGCAAAATTAAAAGTGGAATTGTGCGTGAATGTGTATAGTACGTTAATTAATGAAATTTATTAATGAAATTGTAACATTTAGTAATGGTTAATCAAAATAGAAATCAAAATGGCGGCACGGTGGCGCAGCGGTAGAGTTGCTGCCTTACAGCGAATGCAGCGACGGAGACCCAGGTTCGATCCTGTACGGAGTTTGTACCTTCTCCCCGTGACCTACATGGGTTTTCTCCGAGATCTTCGCTTTCCACCCACACTCTAAAGACGTACAGGTATGTAGGTTACTTGGCTTGGTAGATGTAAAAATAGTCCCTAGTGGGTATAGGATAGTGTTAATGTGCGGGGATCGCTGGTCGGCGCGGACCCGGTGGGCTGAAAGGACCTGTTTCCGCGCTGTATCTCTAAACTAAACTAAACTAAACTAAACTAAAATGGAACGGAAATAGAACTCTGGGTTTGGATTGACGGGAAAAAATCTGCTTTGACATGCAGTGAACTATTGTTTAAAAGTAGGTTGTTTTTCAGTGTTACCTTGAGGATTTAAAATATATTGGATAAGCATGACAAAGGAAAATCCTGCCACTACTCAATGCCTACGAGCTAAGTGATGCCAGTAAGGGTGTCAGGGGTTATGGGGAGAAGGCATGGGAATGGGTTCCAGAGGGAAAGATAGATCAGCCATGATTGAATGGTAGAGTAGACACTGAGTCATAGAGTGATACAGTGTGGAAACAGGCCCTTTGGCCCAACTTGCCCACACCGGCCAACATGTCCCAGCTGCACTAGTCCCACCTGCCTGCACTTGGTCCATATCCCTCCAAACCTGTCCTATCCATGTACCTGCCTAACTGTTTCTTAAACGTTGGGATAGGCCCAGCCTCAACTACCTCATCTGGCAGCTTGTTCCATACACGCACCACCCTTTGTGTGAAAGGGTTATCCCTCAGATTCCTAGTAAATCTTTTTCCCTTTACTTTGAACCTATGTCCTCTGGTCCTCGATTCCCTTACACTGGGCAAGAGACTTAATGGGTCGAATGGCCTTCTTCTGCTCCTAGAACCTATAAGCTTATGAAGTTTAAAACTGCAAGGTCCAACAGCTACAGACAATGGTCAAAGTGACCAAAGAAAGTGTAGCAGATTGAACTCATTTTTATGGCTTATAAATTAAATTGCATGCTTTGTACTTTGTAACTAAATGCGTAAAAATTGATTGTAAAATGTGATCCATGCTTCCTAGGCCATATTATATGACTGTATTATTGGCTTCCATGTGTTTAGTTTAGAAATACAGCGTGGAAACAGCCCTGCGTTGACCAGCGATCGCCCCATACACGTTCTATCCTGCACACTAGGGGCAATTTGCAGAGGCCAATTAACCTGCAAACACGTACATCTTTGGAATGTGGGATGAAATTATTTGCATGTTCCCCTCGTGACCACGTGGGTTTTCTCCGGGTGTTCCGGTTTCCTCCCACACTCCAAGATGTACAGGTTGGTAGGTTAATTGGCTTCAGTAAAATTATAAATAGTCACTAGAGTGTAGGATAGTGTTAGTGTATGGGGTGATCATTGGTTGGTGTGGACTCGGTGGGCCGATGGGCATGTTTCTCTGTATCTCTACAGACTAAAGTCTTAAAAAAACTG